>NC_080671.1:123120153-123137153 GCF_030247195.1 Topomyia yanbarensis | reverse complement strand
TCAGGTTCAATTGAGGCTTGAGAAATGTATCATCGAACGATTGTTGTTCCCTGATACTGGTGTACTATACATGTATCATTCAGAAAATATTAACCCTTTCACGGCTATTATCGACTAGGAAGTTGATAAAAATCTATTATCCCTTTTATAAGAAAAACCAGCCTGGACCGTGTCACATTCGGTTAGGTGAAATATTTCAGCCTAGAATCGTTCAATCAAAACAATTCAAACTCAAGGATCCTGCTTCAGTTTACGTCGCAGAACTTTCTGCTATTCAGTGTACCTTTGGGATCATTGGTACTTTGCCCACCGATCATTACTTTATTGTCTCGGATAGCCTCGGCTCGATGGAAGTTCTCCGTGCAATGAAACCTAGACAGAACATTCCATATTTACTGGGGAACATACGGGAGCTCCTGCGTGCTTTGTCTGTAAGATCGTACAAGATGACCTTAGTTTGGGCTCCCTCGCATTGCTCCATCCCAGTTAATAAAGGAGCAGACTTTTTCTCAGATATAGTTGGCTCGCGAATAGCAGTATCTGTGCTTGTGGTGACGGTTCCCACGATATCGAACATATTGTCTGGGCATGCGCCGAGTACTGTTCTGCCAGAGCTTAACTACTGGACTCTCTTCAAGCCCGAGGAAGATCACCCAATGTCCCGGTTCGAGATACAATGGTGGCAAACCGCGATCTCCTCTATATGTCGCTCGTATACAGCTTCCTAAAAACCGTCAATATACAAATGTAACTGCCCCTATTATTTTTCTTATTATTCTTAAAAATACCTTCTTCCATCTGCCCCGTACTCCAACGATGGTTTAATGCGTATTCAAGCTGACACGAAACATCTCTGTCGACTGAGCCAACAAACACGGGACCTACAGCACAAACACCACACGTGTAACACGGTGTGTTACCGATCCGTATCTGAGCCGTACTACGACATCGTCTGGAGGAACTCCTGCCAGCTCGAAAAAGATCACCGTGCGTCCCGATACATTATGCTTTCTGATGAAGACCGTCCGAGTCTGTAGTCCTTATCGTTGATTACCGATGCCGGAAACTGACAGTTTATATCTTTCTCCCCCTGTCAGCTTTGTCCACCCACTCCCCTGTCTCTGATACTCAGATGAAGAAATTAACCTTCTCCCCTGAATATCATCCCAAAACTTGTTTACCCCTCCCCTGTCTTTTCTAGTTTTAGTTGCTCTAAATATTATCTCGTTATAAAATGCCTAGCAATACTATTATTCATAAAAATGATCCCTAATTAACTACTCCCCCTCTAATTTTTCTAAAATTGAATCACTCCTTCCAATTATTCTAAGTTTTAATAATATTTTAAAATGTCCCGCTTAGTTAGTTCCCTTGCTAAAAATCCTAAATTACATTACTATATAAAAACACGTTAAATGACCACATAATCTTACGAATATTATGAATATGTATAAGTTAGCTGTAAAATTTCTTTAGCTTCATTATAAAATAAATAAATGTGTTAACCCCCAGTTTTAGGAAGTTCCAAATGTCCAACCTTTAAGCTTATGCAAACTTTCCTTATCAAATAAACGAACCGAAAAAAATTTTCTGAGTCCGGTGGACCAGACTTGTTTCATACACTATCGTATATGTTAAAACACAATGCATAAAACAGATTCTATAGCGTCCTGATATACATATTATAAAATTCAACCAGTGCAACCATATTTCGTCAAATGCCGTTTCTAATTTTATGAATCAGTACCGATTTGTGGTATCTTATCCCGCCACATAATGTTCAGTAAACACGTTATTTTCAGAACGTTCGAAAGGTCGTATTTTAAAATTATATAGATTCCCTTAGATTGTTAAGGTGTGCCGATTTACTGTATTGATCCATGAAACTTCATTAAAAATCATCATCCCATGGAACTTCTAAGCATAATCAAAAATTTCCTATCTGAAGTACAGGTAATCAAGAGCAAGCACATTTATTTGAAGTGGCATTAAAGTATTTGTTATTGATGAACACCACCCAGGGTTTTCGAGTTTTTATAAACATATTTTAAACTTTTATGGTGGCATGTATTTTTTTCTGTAACTCGAAAACAACAGCTAGTAACAGTATAATAGTTCTAGATAATATTCCTACGCATAACGAATCACAACCAACTTCTTCAAAAGCCACTGAAATTATGTTTTCTGACAAAATTTTAATAGAATGAGGAGCGCCGTAAAGATGAATGAAATCTATAAGAATATATTAGGCTCCTCATTTTTGATAACTCTAGGTACAGAAACTAGTTGGAATGAGGATGTAAAAAAGTGAAGAGGTTTTTGGTAGTGACTATATTGTTTATAGAGATGATCGTGATTTACGACTAACCCATAGAATGTCAGGTGGAGGAGTTCTCATCGCAGTTTCATCTATATTTATTTCCGATCTTATTATTTCACCAAAATTCAAAGAATTTGAACACATATGGGTTAAAGCACATATCGCTTATGAAATCCACATTTTTGTCTTAGTGTATTTTCCACCGGATCTAGCTTTATTATTCAAAAGCCGTAGCTCAGTTGCCTGGGCGTAGGTAATTGAGCAATGGAACGTAGTGAGGGGAGGAGAATGGCTTTAATATATAAAAATTCGAACTGAAATAACTGAAGTATTGTCGAGTTGGAATATTCAGATGAATTATTTTAAAACATTTGCATATGCATAATAGTCGCGATGAAACGAAACATACTGTATCCCTCTGCATTGACTTATATCAATGGAAGTAAAGTTGCAGACTGACACAATTGATGTTGAGTAGATATGTTAAAGGATTGCATTGATATTATATTTTAGTTTAAGACGCATTATGAATTTTACCGCTAACGAATCTATTTTGTTGTATTCCTAAGAATTTTCCACGTTCAACAAGTTTCATTGATTGAAATCGATTGAAGAATAATAAAGATATATGCACGAAAAACCTGTTTTAATCCGCCTAGCGGTGCAATTGTGCCTTTTTCTTTTCTTCAAACTATGGCTCCATGACTAGTTATGTTCAGTTGTGGAAATGTCTATAACATTCTTAATATACTTTGCATCTACACACGCTCTTCTAACACGGACCTGATGAGCTACGTGTGGGGGTGCTTCTTGCTTCTTGACGATTTTCGGAGTGATTGCATAACTTTTCTATATGGAAAGGCAAAGGCAAAAATTTGCCAAAGCACAAAAAAGTCAATCTTTGTCAATTTCTTTTCGAGATTTCATCAATTTTTGACGTTTCATGCATGTTAAAGACATTTGCCATCAAAAATATAAATTCGATTTTTAAATTTTCCTCCTTTCTTTTCAGTTCCTATTTTTATGAACTCAGGGGCTCCTGAGTAGGTGCACACCAAAAAATATGAATTTTATCGTTGACGTAATTGCAAGTATGACAATTTAACAAACCGTAATTCACGAAATGACGAAATATAATAGTTCTCCGTTTAATTTTACATGAAACATATACTTTACATGCGCAATGACATAGAATTACCCTTACTGCCATTCAGAACAAATGCTATATGTGGAGTAAAATAACATGATTTACGAAATACACGACATGTAAAATTAAAATCAAACTTAAACTTAAAACTTAAAAGTCAGTCATTTTTGATGCTCCTATATGTCAGGGTCAGGAGACGTAAATTTACACTATTTTTTCTTGGTGTGTGGCCAATGTCAAAGCGACTTTGGGGTGTCACTAGTGATTTAGACTGTTATAGTGGAATCAGTTTATATGTGTGGTCGCACTCTTAACTTTCAAAAAGGCAAACTATAATTGTGAATCGGAATTTTCTATGTGACCGCATGCCACAACCCGCAACACCGGAGCCGTAAGTCCGATCAGAATTAAATTTAATAGCAGTTTACGGGGTAGTAAAAGCTTTCATTTAAGTTTAGTCAAATCGGTCTAGCTATCTCCGTGAAACCGATGTAATTGTTATTCTAAGTTTGGATACTTCCACCTGGGCTGCCGGATCCGGCGATGGTGGCCAATGTGGTCAAAGAGACTTTGAATGACTGTTAGTGACCTAGAACTATAAATCCAAGCAGTTGTGGTCGCATTTTTGAAAAAAATTCTTCTTTATACATTCATTGCAGTATCCGTTGAAATCGGGATTTTATGCGTGATCGTACTCATCATTCTGTAATTCCGGAACTAGAAGTCAAACCCACACAAAATTCAATAGCAGCCGATTGTACCATTCATTTAAGACTAAGTTTGTGATAATCGGTTCATAAAATGCCGAGAAACTGATGTAGACAAATTATAACACGATTTTATATGTAACCGTACTCTTCAACTCGTATCTCCGGAACCAAATTTCGGATCAAAATAAAATTCTATAGCAGCCGATGGGAACGTTGTCATTTGCGATTAAGTTTGTTAAAAACTGTTCAGCCGTCTCCGAGAAACCGATGTAGACATTTTGTTGACATGTCTGCACATACACACATACATACACACATACATACACACATATATACACACATACATACACACATACACACATATACACATACATACACACAGACATTTTCCTGTTGGCGCAGCGAATGGCAACCGCGTAAGGGGTAAACCCAGCCACCCCGAAGCAAGACAGAAGAGTGAGTGTATAGGCGTATAAGTGGACTGCCTCATGCCAAGACGGGAGGGTCGTAGCGTAGTATGTTGGAACTAAGCTATCGATGCCTCATGGCGTGGCAGAGGAGTGAAAGGGTGAGCATCCAAGTCAGTCTCACACTGCATGTTAAGGGTGAGCATAAAAGTCAGCCTCACAGGTTGGTAGAGGCTAGCACAAAAGTCAGCCTAGCAAGGAATGAAAAAGGTGAGCACAAAAGTCAGCCTCGCATGGTATGTCAGAAGTGGGGCCTAAGAAAAATGTCCCACATGGGATGCCAGAGGGAGTGACAAAGGTACAATAGAGTGGCACGATTGAGAGTGAATCAGGTGATAGGGTGAGCACCCAAGTCAGCCTCACATGTATGGGTAGGGCGAGCACAAAAGTAAGCCTAGCAAGGAATGAGTAAGGTGAGCACACAAGTCAGCCTCGCATGGAACGTAAAAGGTGAGCACAAAAGTCAGCCTCATGTGGGAGTGTTTGAGAGTGAATCAAAGTGTGATTGAGAGAGCACCCAAGTAAGCCTCATACAGGATGTATGATCGCGTGAGTGAGAGTGAATGAGTACATTTAGTACAGCCATCCCCCCAGAAGTAATACCGAGAGGTAGTTCCTGGGAGGAATGATGGCGGAGCCCAATGGAGTTTAGTCGGTATTAATGGCTTGTCACCATTCGAGTCCGACACGCCCCCAGTGCACCCCGTGTGGTAGATTGGACCCTACCGTTAGCACGTGTACTGGGCTAGGACATAAAGGTCTTCTCCATTGTAAAAAAAAAAAAAAAAAAAGACATTTTCCTATCTCGACGAACTGAGTCGCATGGTATATGACACCCGGCCCTCCGGGCCTCGGTTGGAAAGTCGGTTTTTGGGGCAATTGCACAACCTTTCTATACGGGAAAAGCAAAAACACTCAGAATTGAATAACACCAAGTGGAAAATTTGCTTCAAATTTAATTTATGTTAATTTAAATAACAGTGATATAAATTTGTTACAATTGAGTAGCAATTTGATTCTTTTTATTAAAACCCGCACTAAAAAGAAAATTGTTTGCGGATAATTGTCCAATTCAAAAAGTATTAACCTTCTCACGGCTATTATCGACTAGGAAATTGATAAAAATCTATTATCGCTCTCTTGTAAAAATCAACCTATACCGTATCACATCCGTTTGGGTGAAGTATTTCAGCCTAGTATCGTTCATGACTTCCTGCACAAATTTTGCTAGAAGCGACTGGAAACAGATGTCCATAAGCCAATATGTATCTCTTTGCGGCGTTCTGAATGGTTGGTGGGAATGAAATATGCCAGTTGCGAATGGTGAACCATAAGTCTTGACCTTACTGTGCTAAGTGCGGCTAAGTCATGTGTGCGGGAGTGGAGAAAGGGTCTTCCAAACTTCCCTCTGCTGCAAGTATCCATCCTTTCTGAATAATTCAAGCGCTGAAATTTCCCCGATTCCAGTTCTCCGTTAATTGTACCGTATAAACACCTGAAGCCGTTCTTCCTGCCTGCGAACCGCAGCTGTTAACGAGAGAAACCTAGTCCAGCTGCATTGCATACATCCCACGTAATGTCGTCTCTTCAGTCACCGGGACGCACACTTGCCGCCAGCCGTGAGGAAGCCCTTAATCACCCCACCACAGTCGAGCCCTTGCTACCAGTGACCAGCAGCCGTCCCGGTCCTGTGGTGGAGATGGGACGAGGGGTCTTCCGCAAACCTATCCCAGGCAAGTACAATGCATCTGTGAGCTCTTCCTTGCCTCAAAGCTCTTCGATTTCCAGCATTGGTCAACGACGGGCTAAACTGCTGCTATACTACCAAAATGTTGGTGGTATTAATTCAATCGTTGAGCAATACCGTCTTGCAGTCTCCGATAAGAGTTTTGACATCATTGTCTTCGTCGAAACATGGTTGAACGATGACACGCTTTCCAGTCAGGTGTTCGGTACTGAATACGAGGTGTTTCGCTGTGACCGCGGCCCCAGCAATAGCCGAAAATCCACCGGAGGCGGCGTATTAGTAGCGGTTAAAAACCAGTTTGAACGCAAGAATCGTCGAGAACACTTCTTGGGTTTGTCTAGAGCAGGTTTGGACGATTATCGAGCTTGGCGACCGTAAATTGTACTTGTGTGCGTAGTTTGTTCCACCCGACCGCACTCGTGATACCGAATACGTTGAAGTACACCGCAGATCAGTTTTTACTATCCTCGAAGATGCTAACGCTGTTGATGAGATCATGGTACTAGGAGATTTTAATCTTCCTAGCATTTCATGGAAATCTTTCCGTAATGGATTTCTTTATACGGATTCGGACTATTTCGTTCTCCACCCATGTGCAGTGAGGCTACTTGACAGCTATACAAATCAATCCTATTGCCAATGAGAATAGCCGCCATCTCGATCTTTGTTTTGTCAGCGATCAGGTTTCCGCCACATCAACAGTGACGGTTCCCTCTGGTCTAGTAAAACCAGTGGCACATCATCCTCCACTGATCGCCACGATTGTTAGCAGCTCTGTGGTGCATGACTTCGATATATTACCGCTTTCTATCTCCTATGATTTCCGTAAAGCTGACCATCGCAGTATCGCAGACCTCCACTCCACCATCGATTGGGAAAATATTCTGGACCCCGAAGATGTCGAAACCGCAGTTCAAACCTTTTCAAACGTTCTAGTGTACGCTATTGACAGGTACGTTCCAAAGAAAGTTCCAGCCCTTCATGGCAAACGAGTACACTGCGACGGCTGAAGTCTATAAAGATAAAGAGAGCTGCCTTGCGGAGGTTCACCAAGTATCGCACAATATCATTTAGAGACTATTACGTCAGTCTCAACCATGCGTACAAACGAGCCAATCAACACTGTTTCTTTCGATATCAGCAAAATATTCAGCGTAATCACAAGTCGCATCCTAAACGTTTCTGGAAATATGTGAACGAGCAGCGCAAGGAATCAGGACTGCCGTCGTCTATGACTTTCAATGGGAACACAGCTACCACATCTCGAGACATAAGAGCACTTTTTTCCGAAAAAATCGCGAATGGATCCGCAGATGAGGCACTAACTATTGAGCAAATCGAACTCGCTGCTAGCAGAGCTCCAGTTGTGGGTCACACTCTGGGTGCTATCGATATCAATTCAACGATGGTTACCAGAGCTTTCTCTCGACTTAAGTCATCTTTCAGTCCGGGACCCGACGGGATCCCCTCCGCACTACTGAAAAGGCATATCGAAGTTTTGGTTGCTCCGCTTCTTCAGATGTTTAGAGCATCTATTACTAGAGGTATTTTTCCATCTTGCTGGAAATCAGCGAACATGTTCCTAGTTCATAAAAAGGGCAATAAGCGAGACGTCAATAACTACCGTGGGATAACTTCATTGAGTGCTGTCTCGAAGTTGATTATGGAACCTCTTCAGGCTCATTGTAAGCAGTACCTAAGTGACGATCAACATGGCTTCACATTCGGGCGGTCAACTGCATCTAACCTATTATGCTACATCCTACATAACAGAGAGTATGGAACGTCGCGCTCAAACCGACGTCGTTTACACCGACTTATCTGTCGCTTTTGATAAGCTAAACCACGATATCGCAATAGCAAAAATGGAAAGATTTGGAATAAATGGTAGTGTTTTGCAATGGTTTCGATCTTACCTCACAGACCGAGAGATAGCGGTTGTCATAGGAGATTGCCAGGGTCCTATATTCATTTCTACGTCAGGAATACCTCAAGGAAGTCACTTGGGACCGTTGATGTTTTTGATATACTTCAATGATGTACATCTAATTCTGAAGACTCCACGATTGTCCTTCGTGGATGATCTCAAGATTTTTCGCATAATTCGTACAATTGAAGATTGCAGATTTCTCCAACAGCAGCTTCAAGTCTTTGCTGACTGGTCTAACATGAACCGCATGTATATAAACCCGAAGCAGTGCACTGCAGTGCTCGGTAATATCATTTTCATGGGAAAAGGATTCGATCTATTTTAAGTACCGTCTACTAGGATCAGAAATTGAACGCGTCAGTCACGTGAAGGACCTGGGAGTGATTTTGGATTCACAACTTACGTTCAAACAACACGTCTCCTATGCAGTTGGTAAAGCGTCTCGAGCGCTTGGATGCATCTTCAGGATAGCCAAAAATTTTACAGATGTGTATTGTCTCAAAGCGCTGTACTGCGCTTTATCCCGATCAATCCTAGAATATAGCCCTGAAGTGTGGAGCCCAAACTACAATAACGGCGTTGAGAGAATTGAAAGCGTACAGCGTCGCCTTTTACAGCGTCGCCTTTTACAGCGTCGCCTTTTTTTCGCGCTCCGTAGATTGCCGCGGGGAGATCCTGTCCGATTAGCTAGCTATGAAAATCGGTGTCAGCTGATTCAACTGGAGCCCCTTTATGCTCCAAGGAATACAGCAAGAGCTTTGTTCATCGCCGACACTTTGCAAGATCGTATGGATGCCCCAGCTATATTAGAGCAAATTCATATAAACGTCGCACCACGAACATTACGTAACAACATTATGCTTCGATTACCGTTCAGACGCGCTAATTATAGTATGCATGGAGCCATCACTGGTCTACAAAGAATTTTCAACCAGGTTGCTTCAGCTTTCGATTTCAACGTGTCTAGGCAAACTCTGCGTCAGCGATTTTCTAGACTTTTTAATCGATCTTTTAACCACATTTGACTTTTTTACCGTTTTTGTGAATTATTGTATGACTGCTATTTTTGTATATGACTTGAATGTTAGTAATAAGTTTATTATTAAGACCAAAACCGTTGGGGCTTTGGTATGCCTATGCTGACCCACTCTGTCGAAAAAATCCGAACACCATGCGAACTGTCTGCCTGACCGTGGTGAACGATCACGCTTCGTTGCAAAATGGTGTACGGATTTTTTCGTCAGAGCTAGGTATGCCTGTTGGTGTATAAGACTAATAAAACGGAACAAAAAAAAAAGAAGTGAATTACTGACATGGACGCTCAAATACTTATCATGTCCCAAATATCCCTTTCAGGATCTGTAGGCGATTTCAAGCCGACGTGCTTTGTATCTTCTGGTTGCTGTACAATATATGCCGGTGATGAATTATGAAGTGCTTTAATCGACGATGGTTGGAATAGCACAAAGCAAACTCTGTCATAAATGTACAGGAACTATGAATCTATTCCGCCTTTTTTTTTCAGAAAAAGCTTCCACAGTTTTATTTCAAGGATGAAAACATAAATAAAACTTCTACGTTGGAACGTTACATTGAACCCAGCTCCATAGCTTTCAACAAAAATGGCAAAAAATAGGCATGACAAATACACGTGAAACGCCTCGTGCACGCATACTAATGAATAGTGCTATTAAGGCGCACCTTTTGTATTCAATGCCATTAGGCCAAACGAAGTTCCATCCGCCATGTTTCCACTTGTGGTGCTCCAACAAATTGCAACAACTAGCTATGCCAAGATTCGACTTGGTTTGTTGTTCTTGGCAGGCCATTTACTGATCGTCGGTGATCAATTGTGCTTGGACAGATTTGTTTAAGTGTGCCCTAAGAAATTACGGAAACAATTCCTACCGTTACTCACAGAAGAAGAAGAGCCAACAAACAAAAAGATTTAGAACTCTATACTGGGTTTCTTTGATTGATTTTGCTGGCTTAAGCGTTTTCTTATCGTTTGCGGTTGATGTGTGCAGCGCGAATTCAACTAAAGTTAGTACCACCATTATTGGCCATCACCCCGTGCTAAAATGACTTCGCCTGACAATGGTTCATCTCAAGGTGAGATAGAGGTCGAAATAAAATCGACTTCCCATGCTCGGCCACCGGGCTTTATGTGATATTCTTCCGGACCAAAGACACACAGGCTACGGGCCCTTTACAAAGGAGTACAGAGTATATGTACCAGAAAGTCGGGTGGAAAGCCGAGGGGTCATTTCAGATTCGAGATTAAATTGCGCGGATCAACTGACACTTGGGGTTGGCTGATGTAAAGACCCCATGCTTCAGCCAGTGAAGATACTGGAGCGCAAACGTTTGCATTCAGCATTAGTCGCAGCTGACGAGATGAGGACATATGTCAACTCAGACTTCTATCGGGTGACTTACGCAGGGTCTTCTCTACCCAACTACCTCCTCTTTGACAAGGTTCGTTTACCTGATCGCCTTCTTGTATCGCGGATCATGAATTCAACAAATTGCAATCAATTGGAAAATACAGTCTTCCACTGTAGCAATAAGGTTCGTTGTGGGAAATTCCTGTGGAACGGATGTCGAAAAATGTTCCTACTGTGGGGAAACCCACATGATCTCCCGGTCTGTCCCGCGTACAAACAGCGCGAGGAGAATCTTAAGCGTTCCCTTCAGGGACGCTCTAAACGATCTTCTGCAGAAATGCTTAAGATAGCTACGCCATCGTCCTCTACGAACATCTATACCAACTTGTATACTGACGAAGGCGACTGTGATGAACCCCGGGAGGGAACATCTTCTGCTGTGCCTAGAAGCAATAGAAAAATGATTTCCTCTCCCAAGCTTCGTCGTAAAGGCCAGAAGGTGTCTCTTCATGGCCCCCCTAAAAAAACTACTTAAGGAAGTACTGGTGCAAAACCAAAGCAAGTCGCTCCCGGTCTCAGAAACCTGAGCTCAGAAAAGGAGTTCCTAGCACTTCCAGGAACATCAGAAACCCCAAGTGTTCCCATATCTTAGCCAGAGAAAGAAACCAGCCCTTACTTAATACATTTCTCTGACAATGTGGACCGCATTCTTACAGCTTTAAATATTTCTGATCCCTGAAAAGCATCTTGATAAGCTTTCTCCCCGCAGTAAAAGCATTCTTGATGCAGTTCACTGCGAAATGGCCCCTCCTTTCAGCGATTGTATCCTTCGATGGCTAATTCATCGAACGAGGTTACGGATTTAATCACTGTTCTACAGTGGAATTGCAGAAGCATTATCCCGAAAATCGATTCCTTTAAAATCCTACTAAATAACTTGAAATGCGATGCATTTGCACTAAGCGAAACGTGGTTTACTTCAGAAATAGACCTACACTTCCATGGTTTTAACATTATTCGCTTGGATCGAGAAGACACTTACTCTTACTTTCGGGGATCAAAAAGTGTTATTCTGCCAATCGAATCAACCCCTCGACACCAGTCATTGAAGTTGTTACTTGCCAAACCGTAATTAAAGGCAAAGACCGTTGCATTGCTTGTACTTACATCCCCCCTGGAGTCTCGGCTTTGCGATATTGCGAAACGCCTTCCCGCACCTAGGCTGGTTTTAAGTGACTTCAACTCCCACGGTACGGCATGGGGTTGCCTCCATAACGATAATCGATCTGCCACAATTCATGAGCTTTGCTACAACTTCAATATGACCATTTTGAATACGGGTGAAATGACATGGATTCCTGCCCCTTCTGCTCGACATCGCTGCGGTTAGATTGCCTGTGCAAGGTAGTCTCTGATCTCCACGGTAGCGACCATCCGCCAATCGTAATTAATATTTCCAACGGTTCAAGGCCTCCGAATACAATCAATGTTTCGTACGACCTCACACGAAATATTGATTGAAAGGCTTCCGTGATATCCAACAAAATCGCGTCCACTCAAGAGCTTCATCCGGAGGAAGAGTACAGGTTCCTGGCTGGCTTGATTCTCGATACCGCGATTCAAGCTCAGACTAAACGCGTACCAGACGCGAACGCTCGCGGGCGCCCTCCCAATCTATAATGGGATAAGGAGTGCTCTGACGTGTTTGCAGAGAAAGCCGCCGCGTATAAGACCTTCCGCGACGACGGACTACTCGCTAGCTTTAGACAGTACGCGACGTTAGAAGCGCGAATGAAGAGTTTGATGAAAGCTAAGAAACATAGTTACTGGCGCCGATTCGTCGACGGGTTGACGAGAGAAACATCGATGATCACTCTTTGTGGCACGGCCCGGCACTTACGAAACCGAAGCAGTACTAACGAGAGCGTAGAATATTCAAACCGTTGGATGTTCGATTCCGCCAGGAAGTTTTGTTCGGATTCTGCCCCGGCACAGGTGATCTACCGCGCCGCGTCCCCTCACGATAACGCAAACGAAACGCCGTTTTCGATGGTGGAGTTCTTACTACCTCTCTTATCATGTAACAGCAAAGCCCCAGGGCCAGACAGAATCAAATTTAACTTGTAAAAGAATATGACAGACTATGCTAGGAGACGCCTGTTTAATTTATTTAATAAGTTTCTTGAGGGTAATATTGTCCCTCATGACTGGAGGCAAGTGAAGGTCATCGCCATCCAAAAACCAAGAAAACCAGCTTACGACTATAACTCGTATCGACCGATCGCAATGCAATCAATTGTTGTTGTTCGAGAAAATGATCCTATTCCGTCTCGACAATTGGTTCGAAGCAAATGGCTTACTGTCAGATACACAATTTGGCTTCCGCAAAGGCAAAGGGACGAACGACTGCCTTGTGTTGTTATCATCAGAAATGAAAATGACCTATTCTCGTACAGAGTAATTGACATCAGTTTTTTTGATATTAAGGAGGCTATTGATTCAGTTTTTATCAATATTTTTTTCTGAGAAGTTGTACCAGCATGGTCTTTCGACGACTTTCGACAATTTTTTGCTGAATTTGTTGTCAGGTGCTTCTTGCATGGCAATTCGTCAACCTTAAGATTCAGTTTCATGGATCTACCTCAGGGCTTATCTATACGATTTTTACGTTAATGAAATCGATGAATGATTTCACAATTCCTGCACATTATGGCAACTTGTAGACGACGGTGTGATTTCTGTTTCAAGACCCAACGCTGTAGATCTACAAGGACCATTGCTTTGGATAATTTGTCTGCTTGGGCCCTCCAGCTGGGTATCGAGTTCTCCACGGAGAAAACTGAGCTAGTCGTATTTTCAAGGAAGCGTGAATCAGCGCAACTACAGCTTCAATTAATGGGTCAAACTATTGCTTAGGTTTCAACTTTCAAATATCTCGGGGTCTGGTTCGACTCTAAAGGAACCTGGGGATGTCACATTAAGCATCTGAAACAGAAGTGCCAACAAAGGATCAACTTTCTCCGTACAATAACCGGAACATGGTGGGGTGCCCACCCAGGAGACCTGATCAGGCTGTACCAAACAACGATATTGTCGGTGATGGAGTACGGGAGTTTCTGTTTCCGCTCCGCTGCGAACATACACTTCATCAAACTGGAGAGAATCCAGTATCGTTGCTTGCGCATTGCCTTGGGTTGCATGCACTCGACCCATACGATGAGTCTCGAAGTGCTGGCGGGCATTCTTTCGCTGAAAAATCGATTATGGGAACTCTCATATCGATTGCTCATCCGATGCGACATCTTGAACCCGCTGGTTATTGAAAACTACGAGAGGCTCGTCCAGCTTAATTCTCAAACCCGTTTTATGTCCTTGTACTTCGACTACATGCCACAGAGCATCAATCCTTCTTCATAATATCCCGACCGTGTCCCTTTCATTGATACTTCTAATTCAACTATATTCTTCGATCCATCCATGAAGGAATCGTGGGTCATATACGCCCACAAGTGATCCTTAATATATTTTATAATAAATTCCGAGAAGTCGACTGCGACAAAATGTACTATACCGATTGATCAAACCTCGATGGGTCCACTGGTTTCGGTATATTCAATGATAATGTCACCGCTTCATTCAAGCTCAATGATCCTGCTTCAGTTTACGTTGCCGAATTAGCCGCTATTCAGTACGCCCTTGGGATCATCGACACTTTGCCAACAGATCACTACTTCATCATTTCGGACAGCCTCAGCTCTATCGAGGCTCTTCGTGCGGTGAAGCCTAGACAGCATTTTCCGTTTTTTCTGGGGGAAGAAACGGGAGTCTCAGCGCAAGTTATATGAAAAATCTTCCCAGATTACCTTTGTTTGGGTCCCGTCTCATTGCTCTATCCCGGGTAATGAAAAGGCCGACTCTTTAGCTTTAGAAGGTGACATCTACGAAATACTAATTCGCTTCAATGATTTTTTCAGTAATTGTCATCAGAGGACACTCGACAGTTGGCAAAACTCGTGGAGCAATGGAGAACTTGGATGATGGTTACATTCTATTGTCTCGAAGGTATCAATGAAGCCTTGGTTAAGGGGGATGGATGTGGGTCGGGATTTCATACGTGTAATGTCCCGGCTGATGTGCAACCACTACACATTGGATGCGTATTTGCGGTGTATTGACCTCACAGAGAGTAGTCGGTGCGCTTGTAATGAAGGTTATCACGACATCGATCCCGTTGTCTGGGTATCTCGATTCCATAAGGAAGAATACCATCCGCCAACCCGGCACTCGACAACCTACTGACAAGGCACTGTGTCGCTGATCTCCCGTTTGCCCGAAAGTTACAAGTTCTGCTCTTCTTCCCATTTCATCATATTCGCCTTCTCATCCCTGTCCTTGATGCAACTGCTGCTACACCGATGATGGAAAGAAGCCCCCCTTTGAATATCTTAACCAAGCATAAGTCTCCATCAAAAAAATCAAACTTGTATTCTGTATTCCTAGTTTTAAGATAGCTGTTATTTTTATTCTTCATTAAAACTATTCTCCTCTATCTTGTAAATAGAATTGTATCTCTAGTTTTAAAATAGCTGTGAAATTTGTCATAAAAACTTGTTACTACTTTTATAAACCAAATTATATTTTTAGTTTTAAGATAACTGTAAAATATTTCGTAAAAAACTATTCCTCCCCCTTTTCAACATCAAACTGGATACCTTGTTTGAAAATTTTTCATAAAAAATATTTTTCCCTCACTCTTGTATATGGAACTATATTTTTAGTCTTAAGATAGCTATAGAATTCTTCCTCTAAATATAAAAAAAATCTGAACATTGGAGGTTATCCTAGTAATTAAGTATTTAAAATGTAAAAAACAAAAGAATTTTTGGCACCGCCAAGCTAACGCATTTGTGCCTATCAAATAAACGAACTGAATAAAAAAAAGTTTATCAAGAGTTACCGCGGCGCTCCTCGACGTGGAAAAGGCTGGACGTCTACTTTTGGAACGCTCGCATGTGTGGCTCTGCGCGACTGCAAATATCAATGAATATTTAAATAAATCTTAACAATACGCATAAGATCGATTGTTGCCTTGGCTTCAAAATCGTAAAATAAAATAGGTTTGAGCACTTTACACCAGTCGCACTCCTTAAAATGAACTTTTGAAAGATTCATAATAAATCGATAGGCTGATTACTCTATAAGACCGGTCTCCCTAAAACGTCAACTCTTTTTATTGAATAAATCAATTAGATTTATCAATAATAAAACAAGACTGCAGGAACAAAGAAACAAGGGTGATTTTTAGTGCATCAAAAAGAAACAATACCTTCGAGAAAGTATCTATTAAACAATATCTCTGCAAAACCGACCCGCCTTGCAAGTCGCACGTTTTAGAAACGATTCACTATTGTAGATCAGAATCTCGTTGTATTGTGTTCTACATTTGCATACCAAAGTGTGAATCTGTTGCACAGACAGCGACACACCGCAGCCGAGAAAGTAATAACCAAGTGAGGGTGGTGGTCGATACACAATGCAGGCATAATTTATCGTCTTCTGGTGGCTACGACAGCCCGCTCGATACATGCGATGATATATTTTACAAACAATTCTTTTACGGCAAGCGTAAATCATTTCACTCTATTAATATATTCCCACTTCATTTTCGGTTGCTTCCTCTTTAGTTAGGCCATTGAATTGATCAATTCTGTTTGCGTTTCAATTTGCGATTTTCTGTCGGTGTGTCTCTCTCTCTCTCGGTCTGGGATTCCAGCGAAAACAAAACCATTAATTTCATCTTTTATGGAATAGTGACATTTCTCTTGTAGTTTTGTGGCATCAAAATATTCGCCCGGACTGTTTTCAGAAAGTGACTTGACTTGAAAAACATCTGTCTGCCACTCTCAGCAAATGTATTCAACTTGTTAACATGATTTCGTCGGTCGTAAATATTAGGCTGATTAACCAAAACTAACGCATGCCGGACTAGTCAGCGGGAATAATCTGTTTCTAATTAGCGTTTATGGCTGTGACAAACAAGTCCGTGTCTCTCGCTCTCTATTTGGTAGTACGAAACGACAAACATGCACCATGTTCCGAATTAAATAACCCTTCGCTTTACATCACTAGAAACTATTCATTTTCGAACAAAAGGAGAAAATCTCCTGAAAGCATTGCGCAAAACGGCATCCTCTAATAAAAAGTCACCGAATCGGCTGTTCGTGACAATCGGGATCTGCTTCACGGGATACCACGGCTGATGATGGCAGCCAATGAAATCCTGAAACAATAA